>NW_022589725.1:32663259-32686134 GCF_004348235.1 Phoca vitulina | reverse complement strand
ATATAGACCCATGGAACAGAATAGAGAACCCAGATATGGACCCTCAACTCTATGGTCAAATAATCTTTGACAAAGCAGGAAAAAATATGCAATGGAAAAAAGACAGTCTCTTCAATAAATGGTGCTGGGAAAATTGGACAGCCACATGCAGAAGAATGAAACTCGACCATTCTCTAACACCATTCACAAGGATAAATTCAAAATGGATGAAAGACCTCAATGTGAGACAGGAATCCATCAAAATCCTAGAGGAGAACATAGGCAGTAACCTCTTTGACATCGCCCACAGCAACTTCTTTCAAGATACATCTCCAAAAGCTAGTGAAACAAAAGCAAAAATGAACTTTTGGGACTTCATCAAGATAAAAAGCTTCTGTACAGCAAAGGAAACAGTCAACAAAACAAAGAGGCAACCCACAGAATGGGAGAAGATATTTGCAAATGACCAATCCAAGATCTATAAAGAACTTCTCAAACTCAACACCCAAAAAACAAATAATCAAGTCAAAAAGTGGGCAGAAGATATGAAAAGACACTTCTCTGAAGAAGACATATAAATGGCTAACAGACACATGAAAAAATGTTCATCATCATTAGCCATCAGGGAAGTCCAAATCCAAACCACATTGAGATACCACCTTACACCAGTTAGAATCGCAAAAATGGGGCGCCTGGGTGGCTCAGTTGGTTAAGCGACTGCCTTCGGCTCAGGTCATGATCCTGGAGTCCCTGGATCGAGTCCCGCATCGGGCTCCCTGCTCGGCAGGGAGCCTGCTTCTCCCTATGACCCTCACCCCTCTCATGTGCTCTCTCTCTCTCTCTCATTCTCTCTGTCTCAAATAAATAAATAAAATCTTTAATAAAAAAAAAAAAAAAAAAAAAAAAAAAAGAATCGCAAAAATGGACAGGGAAAGAAACAACAAATGTTGGAGAGGTTGTGGAGAAAGGGGAACCCTCTTACACTGTTGGTGGGAATGCAAATTGGTACAGCCACTTTGGAAAACAGTGTGGAGATGCCTCAAAAATTTTAAAATAGAGCTACCCTCTGACCCAGCAATTGCACTCCTGGGTATTTACCCCAAAGACACAGATGTAGTGAAAAGAAGGGCCCTATGCACCCCAGTGTTCATAGCAGCGATGTCTGCAATAGCCAAACTGTGGAAAGAGCCGAGATGCCCTTCAACAGATGAATGGATAAAGAAGATGTGGTCCATATATACAATGGAATATTACTCAGCCATCAGAAAGGATGAATACCCAACTTTTACATCAACATGGATGGGACTGGAGGAGATTATGCTAAGTGAAATAAGTCAAGCAGAGAAAGTCAATTATCATATGGTTTCACTTATTTGTGGAACATAAGGAATAACATGGAGGACATTAGGAGAAGGAAGGGAAAAATGGGGGAGGGGAATTGGAGGGAGAGATGAACCATGAGAGACTATGGACTCTGAGAAACAAACAGGGTTTTAGAGGCGAGGGGGGAGGGGGGATTGGTTAGCCCAGTGATGGGTATTAAGGAGGGCACGTACTGCATGGAGCACTGGGTGTTATACGAAAACAATGGATCGTGGATCACCACATCAAAAACCAATAATGTATTGTATGGTGACTAATATAACATAATAAAATTTAAAAAAAAAGATTTTGGACAATTTAATAATCTAGTAGAGCTTCATTTTCCCATCCCCCACCTAGTGTTAACTTCCTGATGTTGAGGCTGTCTTCATTCTCTCTCCCTTGTATTTCCTACTCACTCCCACCTTATTGAGTATATGCTGCTAGTCTTCCCACCACCTTTCCGCCAATTCAAATTCTACTTATTCTCTTTCCTCTTCTCCATGGATATCTCCCAGAATGTGAGCCCAAAGTGGCTCCTGCCTACTCTCATCTTCCATAGCACTCCCTTGACTTCCAACATGGTATTCCATCTTCCATTTCATTAATCCTCTTTCCTGTTTCATTAGTGAACATTCTCTTTAATCTATCAGGATAAGATAGGCTTTACTGTGGTAATAAATAATGCCTGAAATCTCATTAGCTTACCATATGTGGGGTTGGGCTCTACCCCAGAGATATCCTCCATATGGTGACTCAGGGATCCAGCTGCTTTCTTCCTGTAATTCCGCCAGCTCAACACATGACCAGCAGCATTGCTACCAGAGGGAAAGACCTAACAGGAGGGCAATCTTGGGTGTTTTAAAAGCCAGGCTTGGTTGTGGCTTATTTATTTCCACTTTGGTCTGTTTGATCAAAACCCAGTCATTTAATCCCAACTCAACTGCAGAGGAGATAAGGAAATACAATCTTCCTGAATGCCCAAGGATAGGAAAAGGAAACAGGATTGGTGAAAACATAGCATTATCTCTGTCACACTCCTTAATAAAGTTGCAAATCAAATTGTTAAATATATATTTAAGGCCCACAGTCTTTGCTATGTATGTCGGGCAACATAAGCAAAATAAATTATTTCTCTCAAAGAGCCTACCATCAGTAGCAAGGATAAGATACAGCCACAAAATATAAAATAATAAGGGGTGCCTGGGTGGCTCAGTCCATTAAGCATCCAACTCTTGATTTTGGCTCAGGTCATGATTTCAGGGTCATGGGATCGAGCCCGGTATGGGTTGAGTCTGCTTGTCCCTCTCCCTCTGCTCCTATCCCCACTCACGCTCTCTCTCTCTCTCTCAAATATATAAATATATAAAATATTTTTAAAATATGAAATAATAAAATGAGTCACAGTTTGACCAACAACAAACAAGTCTCATAGCACAGTGTATGATTAAAATTCCAAATGGACTGCACAGACAATAATTGCTACAGACATTTAGAAAAGACAGAGATCTCGTTATCTAATGGGGTTGTCAGGTGATAGGGAGGAAGTGAAATAACAGTAAAATTTGATTGAAAATAAGGAGGTGTGGAAGGAGACACTGTAAGTTCCCTGGGGCCGATTTGTGTCTTTTCATTTACCTTGAAGTGGGCATCCAGTAGATTCAAAATAAATATATTTATTGAATTGAATTCTTAGAACAATAGTTCTCAAAATGTGGCCCAGAGATCCCTAGAGTCCCAGAGACCCTTTTGGGGAGGGGCCATGAGATCAAAACTATTTTCACAATAATATTCAGATGTGATTTTCCCTCTTCACTCTCATTCTCTAAGTGTAGAGTAGAATTTTTCAGAGGCAATCAGATGTGATATCTTAACAGATTGAAAATCAGGAGCAGATGTGGCAGCAAGTTAGTTGTCCTCTATGAAGCCAGATATTGAAGGATTGCAAAAAATGGAAAATAATGCCATTCTTCTTACTAAATTTCTTTTGTTGGGGAAATGGAGTTGTTTTCATAAAATATGTTAACATGCATGGGTTTCTTGCTACTCTTAAGTGAATTGATAAATTAGTATTTTAGAATGTTCTCAAGGTTGATTTGTAACACAGTAAACATTGATAGATAAAATGTACCTAAACAAAAGCTCCTTGGGGTGCTCAATAATTTTTAAGAGCAAAAAGGAGTCCTGAGACCAAAAGCTTTGAGAATCTGTGTCTTAGAACATAAAATGGAAATGGAGTCTACATGTTTCTGCTCTTAGAACAAATGTAAAACTTGTTTTTCACATTTCCAAGATTTTTATATATTCAGATGTCTCAAATGCTCCTTGCTACCTAAAACACTCTGCAATCATTATCACCACATATAATTCACAGTTACAAATGAGCATGACCTTGGTGAACAAACACACAAACATCTTTGTTTATATGCAGTCCTATCTTCATTGAACATGGGAAATTTTGCTCAGAAATAAAGGTACAAAAAGGTAATACAGGAATGTAGATAACCAAAAGATATATTTTTAAGGCCTTAATATGTACACATTGCTAAATTTATTCATAAAGATTATTTAACTGTGAAACTTTCTCAGTATATGCTCATACCTTAAGTTAGCCAAAGAGATATAACAATGAGTAGTGTACCCCAAAGTGTGTGAGAAAGAGGATCGATGGTCAAATAACTCTGGGGGCATTGGGTTAAACTGAGCTAGGCAGACCACATTTCTGTGACCTTTTAGAGCCTTTTTGTATGCCCCATCTCTAAATATCTCTAACCATGGAAAACCAACCCCCTTTTTCTTACAAGGCATCTTGCAGGCTTTGTATCCCTCAGAAGTGCAGAGAAATGATGCTCAAATGTGTACGTGTGTACAGGCTGCTACCGATGTTTTAGCAAGGTTGGGCTGCATGTCCTTAGGTCGCCAAGAACAGGATTTGACCAAAACCATGAATCTAAATCCATACTTGTTATTATATGGATTTAGATGACAAATCCCATGCTCTAAAATGTAACCCCAAATAGTCAAAGCCTGCTGGAACATTATTCACTCGTAAAGCCGGTATAAGATGTCCTAGATCCAGCACTATGAAAGGGTCCTACTACATTTCAATTCCTAATATGACATCTGAGAAAATGCTGGAGGATTTCTGTTTAAGGCCACAGGTTGTATTGTCTCTTAAAGCAAAAGACAGGGAGTTGACAGAAGGCACATATTTCAAAGAGTTGAATGGTAATAATTCCCTTTGGGGGTATAAATGGGGGAAGCTGGATAGAAAAGACCTTGTTTAAAGGATAATAAAGTGTAAAGCACTCAGAAGTGTTGAAGGTAAGACCTCAACCCTACAAGCTGATAAGCAGGCCCAGACTCTTATTTATAGTGACATGAGTGACATTTATCTGCCTTTCACTAGAACATCTAATCCACTTGTCAAGGTGTATCTTGAACAGAGACCTGGTTTCTGGCCACAGTTGGCAGGCTTCGCATACAAATGTGACTACCCTGGCTGGAATTCCTGATTGAAAAACACATCAATGGGATACAAAATTATTGGGTAAATATATCAAGTCAATTTCAATTTGCCTGAGAGAGGACACTGTCTGAAAAGGGTCTTGGCATTGTGATAGAAATTATAGCCTGTCCATGAAAGTAGAAGTGGAGATGAATTACCAAGGGGTTCACAAACTCCAGTGTCTCCTTCCTTAGTCCCAAAGTACAAACATAATGAGGCATGGATGTCTCTTTCTTACCCCCAGTTGTTAACATAGTCCAGTTTTAGGAACTGAAAATCTGGATGAATCAAGAACACCTACAAAACCTGCCCAGCTGCTATAGTTAAGGAACTGTTAGAGATCCAGGATACAGTGCTCTCTTAAGGAATTTGTTATAGATGATGAGATGAGGCATGACCACATTTAAAATTAAGTAGTGATAAGCAATTTGAATAGCAGTTCAAGAAAAAGAAGGCCACGGTTATCGCCAAACAAACACACAGAACTTACTAGAAGACTTCATAGGAGGGAAAGAAGAAATAGTTGCTGTGGGTAGCTAGTCCAGCATGTATTTATGGAGGAAGTGGGAATGGAAGCAGGTCTTGATGGAAGAGTGAGATAAACAAGATCTTCAGCAAAATTGACATATTAATTAATTCCAGGCCATAGTGATCCCTTCACACACACACACGCACATGCACACGCATGCACACACACTCTGCTCTTCTATTCTTCATATCCACACTGACAACCATTGTTTTTCAGTATAGGGTCTGTGTTATGGGATTTCACCTCATCTTCATTCTAGGTGACAAGCACTTCAGGAAAGTCTCTTCTGTCTCCTCTTTGCCTTGTGTAGAGCTGTACCCAAATATAGTCTTTCCCCACCAATCAACTTTATTGGGGTGTAATTTACATACATTAAAATGCATCCATTTTACATGTACTGTTCAATGAATTTTGACAAATGTATACACTTGGATAACCACAACTACAACCAGGATATAGAACAATTCCATCACCCCCAAAGTTCCCTTGTGCTTTTGTGCTGTGCCAACTCCCTCCTCACCCCTGGCGTCAGGCAACCTTTGATCTGCTTTTTGTCTCTATAAAGTAGATTTGTTTTTTTCTAGAGTTTCCTATAAAGGAATTCATACCATTTATAGTCTTTTGTCTGGATTTTTTTACTTGGTATAATATTTTTGGAATTCATCCATGCTGTGTGAATCCATCATGTTTTTATTGCTATGTGGTGTCTCATTGTGAGGATTACCCTTTCATCAATTTGGTTACCCATTCATCAATTGATGGATATTTGAGTTGTTTCCAGCTTGTTGGAATAAAGCTCCTATGGACATTCCTGTACAAGGTTTTTTTTTGTTTTGTTTTGTTTTGTTTTGTTTTGTTTTTTGAGGAAGTACATTTTTATTTCTTTGGAGCAAATACCTAGGAATAATGGTTGCATGGTAAGTATATGTTTAACTTTGTAAGAAACTACCAAAATGTTTTCAAAATAGTTGTACCATTTTACCTAAATATATGCTTGATGATTATAGGAATGACCTCCATGAACATTGTTGTCACTGTTGAAAAACTTGGAAGGCTCTCTGATTTCTATAGAATGGAATTCACACTTAGGCTAGCATCCTTGACCCTCTACAATCTCCCCTTATTTCACTTTTTGGACTTTGTCTTCCACTGCTCTGGGATGTGCTTACTTCACTCACGCACCATTGAACTACTTGCTCGCTCACAGGTGAGCCATACATAAGTCACAGTGTAAATGGATTCATAAAGGTCCAACTCCTTTGTTTGCCTCATTGTCCATGTGATCAGTGTCTCATGCTTACCAGTCACAAGGCCAGGGTTAGGGCTCAACAGGGTCAGGATTAGGCACCAACTTACATGTGTGACTCAGTACATTCCTCAGACAGATTTCAAAAATATTATTAATTTTGAAATTATATTTGTCTCTAAACATGCCAAACATGCATCTAGGATTTGAGAAATCCTTTTTTTGAAAAGGAGGGGAGTACAAAGAACATTCTCTCTTCATAGACACAGTTTACAAATATTTAGTGAGCATCTACCATGAGCAAAGCTTTATGGGAGATACAAATCTATAGTGTCTCTGCAGGATGGGTGTGAGTCACCACAGCAGTATGAAAGGGGGGAAATAACAGATGGTTTTTAGAGAGCCTGAAGTATCTAAGTAGGCTGATGTGATTTTTTTTTTTTAAGATTTTTTTTTTATTAATTTATTTGAGAGAGAGAATGAGATAGAGAGAGAGCATGAGACGGGGGAGGGGCAGAGGGAGAAGCAGACTCCCCGCTGAGCAGGGAGCCCGATGCGGGACTCGATCCTGGGACTCCAGGATCATGACCTGAGCCGAAGGCAGCTGCTTAACCAACTGAGCCACCCAGGCGCCCCAGGCTGATGTGATTTTAACTGAAGCACAAACTGGAAAATTGGAATGTACGGTTCATGACAAAGAGGAAAGAAAAAAGAAAAAGAGAGCAATGCAGCCCACCCTGCCTCATTATTCATTCATTGCTTAAGCAGATAAACTTAAAATCATCCATTTGGTGATGTTGAATTTGAATGAAGTCTATTGCTCTTAGAAACATTGTCATGGGCAAGATTTGGCCCCATAATGTCTCCTGGGCTCAGCTTGTAATTTCTCCAAGGTAATGCTAATCACAAAGATGGGGACCAGGATGGAAAGGAGAAGAATCATGTATTTAAAAAAATCACCAATGGCTGATTTTGCTTGTAACACAATGATATCAATTTTTTTCTTTTTTTTATTATATGTTAATCCCCATACATTACATCATTAGTTTTTGATGTAGTGTTCCATGATTCATTGTTTGCATATAACACCCAGTGCTCCATTCAGTACGTGCCCTCTTTAATACCCATCACCAGGCTAACCCATCCCCCCACCCCCTCCCCTCTAGAACCCTCAGTTTGTTTCTCAGAGTCCATAGTCTCTCATGGTTCATCTCCCCCTCCGATTTCCCCCCCTTCATTTCTCCCTTCCTACTATCTTCTTTTTTTTTTTTAACATAATGTATTATTTGTTTCAGAGGTACAGGTCTGTGATTCAACAGTCTTACACAATTCACAGCGCTCACCATAGCACATACCCTCCCCAATGTCTATCACCCAGCCACCCCATCCCTACCACCCCCCACCACTCTAGCAACCCTCAGTTTGTTTCCTGAGATTAAAAATTCCTCATATCAGTGAGATCATATGACACATGCCTTTCTCTGATTGACTTATTTCGCTCAGCATAATACCCTCCAGTTCCATCCATGTCATTGCAAATGGCAAGATTTCATTCCTTTTTATGGCTGCATAATATTCCATTATATATATATATATATATATATATATATATATATATATATACCACAACTTCTTTATCCATTCATCTGTCGATGGACATCTTGGCTCTTTCCACAGTTTGGCTATTGTGGACATTGCTACTATAAACATCAGGGTGCACGTAACCCTTCGGATCCCTATATTTGTATCTTTGGGGTAAATAGTGCAATTGCTGGGTCATAGGGCAGCTCTATTTTCAACTTTTTGAGGAACTTCCATACTGTTTTCCAGAGTGGCTGCAGCTGCACCAGTTTGCATTCCCACCAACAGTGTAGGAGGGCTCCCCTTTCTCCGCATCCCCGCCAACATCCGTCATTTCCTGACTTGTTAATTTTAGCCATTCTGACTGGTGTGAAGTGGTAGCTCATTGAGGTTTTGATTTGGATTTCCCTGATGCTGAGCGATGTTGAACACTTTTTCATGTGTCTGTTGGCCATTTAGATGTCTTCTTTGGAAAAATGTCTGTTCTTGTCTTCTGTCCACTTCTTGATTGAATCATTTATTCTTTCGGTGTTGAGTTTGATTAAGTTCTTTATAGGTTTTGGATACTAGCCCTTTATCTGATATGTCATTTGCAAATATCTTCTCCCATTCTGTCGGTTGTCTTTTGGTTTTGTTGACTGTTTCTTTTGCTGTGCAAAAGCTTTTTATCTTGATGAAGTCCCAATAGTTCATTTTTGCCCTTGCTTCCTTTGCCTTTGGCGATGTTTCTAGGAAGAAGTTGTTGTGGCTGAGGTCGAAGAGGTTGCTGCCTGTGTTCTTCTTTAGGATTTTGATGGACTCCTGTCTCACACTGAGGTCTTTCAACCATTTGGAGTCTATTTTTGTGTGTGGTGTAAGGAAATGGTCCAGTTTCATTCTTCTGCATGTGGCTGTCCAATTTTCCCAACACCATTTGTTGAATGATATCAATTTGAAGGAGAAAATACATTAGTAACTTAGTGTACAAAGTGTGCAAGCACCATTTCTCATTTCTTGTCTCTTTTTTTAAACCTGGTTCACACTGTTCTGTGAATCCTCATATTCTTTTCTGAAATGAATCTTCCACCTGAACTAGTGTGTTTCTTTGTCCTAACAGATGTTACTTAAATAGAATCATTCAAGAAACTTGAATAAGAGCTAAAACATAGAATTGGACTCTTCTGTTATGCAAAAATTAGTCATTATTTGGCTTATGGCTGCACAATGTGTGCTGCTCATACTCCAGATGTAGTACAGCATAATAGGAGAATGCCTTAAATTAATTAGCACTCTCAGGAATGCAACAAAGGTAGGGATCCCAAAGCTTTTCAGTGACTGAATAGCAGTAAACATGTTTCTTCCTTTTTTTTTTAAGATTTTATTTATTTGACAGAGAGAGCACAAGGAGAGGGAAGCAGCAGGCAGAGGGAGAGGGAGAAGCAGGCTCCCCACTGAGTAGGGAGCCCGATGAGGGGCTCGATCCCAGGACCCTGGGATCATGATCTGAGCTGAAGGCAGCCGGTTAACTGACTGAACCACCCAGGCGTCCCAGTAAACATGTTTCTATCTTTCTATCAAGGAATCACTTTCTTGAGAATGGGGTCAGAAATCTCTAGCTTTAACAGAGAGTTCTTTAGCTGATGGTGGGGGAAAAAGAGGATTTTATGACACTAAAGACCAGGAATTTTTTTCGTGCAGCTGATCCCACTACCCAAGGCAAATCAAATGACCTAAAAACTCCAAAAAAAAAAAAGCATTGTCCCTCTGTATAGTACACAGAAATTCTGCCAACATGTGAGCATGAATTTTATCGTCCAATTCATAGTCTCATTTCTAAAATCTCATTCATTTTTGTCCAGTCAGCATTATCAGGCTAGGAATGATCCTTTCTGAAAAGGTGCTGCCCTAGAGAGAGGGGCTGTCCTTCTCCAGAAGAATAAAACACCTGGAGCTTTAACTTTACCTAGTGACCCAAGTCATGGGGCCTGGCTCCTAAACCTACTGCTGTGTGACCCTGAGTAAGCCTCTCCCTTCCTTTGGATCCTACCCTCCTCACCTGTAAAATGAGGTGCTACACCAAGTCACCTCTAAGGATCCTTCTGGCTCTAACTGTTCAAAATTAGATGCTTCTTCCATTGTCTGAATGTCTGTGACAATTGTGATCTGCATTTAATATGTTGATATATATGGCCTTATTACCACTTGTTTTCTGCTGACGGTCTTCCTCTCTTGGAGCCATTCAATACAGTCAATAACATTTGAGAAATCTTGACTGGGCAGCTGATGTGTGCTGGACTCTGTTGTAGGGGCTGAGCGTTGGGCACAAAATGCCTGTTCTCTTAAATTTTACAGTCTTGTTTGGGGTGGGAGAGAGATAGTAAATAAGTGAAAAAGCAATGTGCAATACTGTGTTGGACTGTGATAAGTGCTTTTATTTTACTTTAAAACAGGGCAAAGGGATGGGTGGTAATGGTGGGGTGGAGTCTCTATTCTAGGGTCAAAGAAGATCATTTTTCCATTTTTTAAATTGGGGTATAATTGACACACCATAAGATGAACAGTTCTTTTTTTTTTTTAAAGATTTTATTTATTTATTTGACAGAGACAGAGTGAGAGAAGGAACACAAGCAGGGGGAGTGGGAGAGGGAGAAGCAGGCTTCCCACGGAGCAGGCAGCCCGATGCGGGGCTCGATCCCAGGACCCTGGGACCATGACCTGAGCCGAAGGCAGACGCTTAACGACTGAGCCACCCAGGCGCCCCAAGATGAACAGTTCTTAAATGTTCAGTCCATGGGTTTTGGCAATCGTTCAGACCTGTGGTTGTGTTAAAACATGTCTGAAAATTCTGTGGCCTTTGTGACTTGATTCCAGTGCTTAGAATGTGGTAGAAGAGACACAGTATGATTTCTGAGGCTAGGTTAGAAAAGACAATGCATGACCACCTGACACTCTCTCTCCCTCTCTTTCTCTCTCAACCCATCCACCACTCAAAACAGCCACATGGAGGTCCTGGTCAATATCAACATCAACTGCCAAATAAAAAGTGAATGAGTCTTTGGATAATTCCAGCCCCCAGCCTTCAAGTTCTCCAGCTGATATCCCAGACATCACAGAATACATTGTTCCTACTGTGCCCTGTCCAAATTCCTGTCCCATAGAAACTCTCAGAGTTAATAAATAGTTGGTTTGCATAACTGAGTGTGGGGTCAATTTGTTACACAGCAATAGACAACAGAAACAACATCCACATGAGAATCACCATCCAAAATAAAGTACAGAACATTTTCATCCCCCCCAGAAAATTCCCTTGTGCCCCTCCAGGCAATTCCCCCTCCACCCAGAAGCACCTCCCTCTAACTTTTACTGTCATAGATTAGTTTTGCTTATTCTAGAGAGGGAAGGCCCTCAGGATGAAATGAGTTTTGATTAGACACCCGCAGGAAGTAAGGGAGTGAGTGACCCAGGCAAAGATCCATGGGATGTAGGCAAAGGGAATAGCCAATGGAAAAGCCCCTAGACAGAAACATAACTGGGGATTTTGAGAAACATCAGGGACTAATGTGGCCTGAATGAGCTGAGTAGGAGATGGGAGCTGGGAGAGGGAGCAAGGATCAGATGAGACCGAGTTGACTACCATGATGAAGAATTTCAGTTTTAGTCTGGACAAGAGGAGAAGCTACTAGAGAATTTTTAGAGTAGGAGTTACATGGTCTGACTTATGTTTTCAAAGAAGTCTTGAAGTTATGTGGAGAATTATGGGATGGGAAAAGTGGAAGCAGGGAGAACTGTAGGGGTTAAAAATGACCACAAATTCTTTGCCACTCCTCCCATCCAGAGGTGAAGTTTATTTCTCATTACTTGAATCTGGCCAGTCCTGTGACTGCATTCACTAAAGGAATGCACAGCAGTAATTCTGTCTAACTTCCAAGACTGTGATTTAAGAAATCTCCATTTCCCTTTCAGTGCAGCTCCCTCATAGAACCCATGTTTTGTGGCAGCCTAAGCCATCACATGGAGATTTGAGGGCAGTGTGGAGGCCACTGGCTAATAGCTCCAGCTGAGCTCCCGAATGGGCTGTGATCACAAGCTGCCAGCCACAGGAGTGAGTTCATATTAATCCTAGACATCTTACACCCCAGCTGACACCACATGAAACTGTAGAACTGCCTGATCAACCCACAGAATCATGAGAAATAATAAATAAACTGGTGTTGCCTTAAGCCATTAATTTGGGGATTGTTCATTACACAGCAGTAAATAACTGAAACAACCTGTTAGGAGACTATTAGTCTGGGTGGGAAATAATGATGGCATGGCTGAGGGTAGTAGTAGCAGAGGCCATAAAAAGAGAGATGACAGGATTTGTTATTGTGGAATAAGAGAGAGAGAAAAGACATGGGATATGCCAAGGATTTAAGTCTGAACACTCAGAAGAACGCAGTGGTCATTTACTGAGATGGGAAGAATGCTAGAAGAGCAGGTTTGGGGAGAAGTCAAGAACTCAGATTTGGACATGTTGAGTGTGATATGCTGATTAGACTTCCAAGAGGAGATGTTGAGTAGGAGGTGGATCTGTCAGTCTGAAACCCAGGGCAAGAATCTGGGCTGGAGACATAAATTTGGAAGTCAGCAGTATATAAGTGTTATTTAAAGTCATAAATATGGATGCAATTACTTTGGGTTAGTATTAAAAAGGAAGGGAAGGGTTGTGAGCACTAAGCCTCCAGGAAACTTCAATATTTAGAGGTCAAAAAGATGAGGAAGAATCTCAAAGGAGACTGAGAAGAAGCTGTCAGTGAAATGAGAAAGAAATCAAAGGACTGTATCCTAGAGGCCAAGAGAAGAACCTGTTTCAAGAAGGAAGAACAACTATACCCAATGCAGCTGATGCACTCCTTGAATGCAGCTATGAAGTATTCTATTGTACCAATCCCTTTGTATTTGTTGAAACTTGCTCTGTGGCTGAGTATGCAATTAATGTTTATTAATGTGTCTTCTACAGCAGAGGGGTGCAATATTCTGTACAAGTCAGATAAAGCCTGCTAATTGTGTTCAAATCCTTTATATCTTTCATTATTCTTTTGGTCTGTTTTATCTATCCATTACTGAAAATAGCTGGTTAAAATTACCCACTAGTGGGTGATTTTATATATTTCTCTTTGTAGTTTTGTCAATTTTTTTCCTTTATATATTTTGAGGCTATGTTATTAGGGGCGTTCAGATTTAGATTGTTTAGATTGTTACATCCTTATGAAGTCATTCTTTATTTTGAGAAAAGCTTTGTGTCATAAAAATATAATTTGTATAACATTCATACAGCTATACTAGCTTTCTTTTGATACTTGTCAGATATATAATTTCCCATTCTTTTTCTTTCACTCATTCTGTATTCTTAATTTTTTTATGTGTTTCTTTCAAATGAAAAATGGCCTTTTTTTTTTTTTTGAATCCAGCCATCTCAGTCCAGGCGCCAGACAGTGAAGTAGCCATCCTGGACATCCAGCCCTGGTAAGCATTCAGATGACACCAATTTCAACCATGGGGTTACCACATGCAAGATCTCAGGCAAGCACCACCAAGCCGATCCCAGTCAACCCAAAGAACTGTGAGGAATAATAAAACATTGTTTCAAGCTATTAAGTTTTGGAGTAGTTTGCTACATATCAATAGGTAACTGAAGAGAGAAATTTCTAATATCAGAATAAATAGAATAGTGGAAATTCCAAAAAAAAAAAAAAAAAGGAGCACTAATGATTTGACTATATATAAAATATTAAACTTTTGTATGTTAAATTAAAAAAATATAGAAAGGTAGAGGCATATTTGGCTTCCAGTGTCATGAGAAGCCAAGGGCTCTGGGACCCTTTAGCCCCACGACAGCTAGATACTACACACTCTCTGAGGCACTGCTAAGTTCACAAGAAGTTTGCAAGATCTCCAGGGGTCCCAGGCAGGAGAGAGTGGTGAGTCATGTTGCAGCCAGTGATGGAGTCTAATAGCTATAGCCCATCAGGGACAAATCTAAACTCCAACAAAGTTGGATTTGATAGCATGCTACAATGGGGGAGCCCCTCACGAATAAAGGAAGAGGCAGGGATATTCTAGGATTGGGGAAAAGTGGAGTTTAGGCAAAATCTGAATAGAGCTGTATTTTGATAGGCTCAAAGCAAAGCCAGGTTGTGTATAAAGGAGTTTATATTAGTCTGGATTGAGAAGAGGGCCCAAGATCCTATTTACTTGGAAACTACAAAATTAAAGTAAATGGTACTATTGTACAAGGGTAGACGTGGAGGCTGCCTGTCTTTGTCAAAGTGATCCACAATGCTCATCCTCAGAGCAAGACAGATGCTACGTTCTCACTAATAAGGGTTCAAGCAGCAGAATTTCTTTTTTGGAAAATAACAATTTTAGAGAACAAGTTTTCTCAGCACCTTGTCCTTTTTGTTGATTAGCAAATTGGCTTTTGTAGGTTCTCACCCGGAGTTCTTTAGCAACAGTTTGTTGGAATGGCAGGGAGGAGAGGAGGCTAAGTCTCAGATGATCATTTTTGGTCTAAACCCTCCATGGGGGCTGAAGAGGTAGGTACAGGACATTTCAAGGCAGCACTCTTTGTAGGAAAAAGGAGAAGGGAGAAATGGTTAGATAAAGGTGGTATGTTGATATAAAGGAATACTGTAGCAATGTAAAAAGACCAAGGTAGAGTTATAGGTAGCAATATTTTGTCAACTGTAGCCCTTTTGTAACCAGACACAAGAAATTTAAAATTCCTAAATGTAAGGGCATATTTGTAAATGCACAGCAAAACATCTCTAAAGATACTTACCTATTTATGGTTTGAATAGTATAGAATGAAAACCTATTCATGTGTTATTTGGACAATTAAAAATTTTATAGGGAAACTAGAAGCAAATGAAGCTAAAATTTCTACGGCTTGTTTGGGAAGCTAAGACTACAGTGTTTATTTTCTTCTGTGTTGATATGTCTACATTTAGTAGATTTTTAAATTTTTTATATGGTAAGTAGGACAGTGTTAGAATAACAATCAAAATAAGAAAAGAGGTTACCCAAAATGAAAAATAACAAATAGAACATATTCATTAAAGGGAATGTGAAATTGTACAGCAAGTGCTCCTGAGCATGTTCCAAACTCTTCCCTTCTCAGGGACTGTGTACATGGTGGTGGGGGCAGAGAAGGCATACAGGACCTCTGGAACCATTGTTCTTTTTTAAAATTTATTTATGTATTTTTTAAATTAACATATAATGTATTATTTGTTTCAGGGGTATAGATATGTGATTCATCAGTCTTACACAATTCACAGTGCTCACCATAGCACATACCCTCCCCAATGTCCATCACCCAGCCACCCTATCCCTCCCACCACCCCCTACTCCAGCAACCCTCAGTTTGTTTCCTAAGATTAAGAGTCTCTTATGGTTTGTCTCCCTCTCTGGTTTCATCTTGTTTCATTTTTCCCTCCCTTCTCCTATGATCCACTGTCTTGTTTCTCAAATTCCACATATCAGTGAGATCATATGATAATTGTCTTTCTCTGATTGACTTATTTTGCTTAGCTTAATACCCTCTAGTTCCAACCACGTCATTGCAAATGGCAAGATTTCATTTTTTGATGGCTGCATAATATTCCATTGTGTGTGTGTGTGTGTGTGTGTGTGTGTGTGTGTGTGTATACCACATCCATCTTCTTTATCCATTCATCTGTCCATCATCTAGGCTTTTTCCATAGTTTGGCTATTGTGGACATTGCTGCTATAAACATTGGGGTACACGTGCCCCTTTGGATAACTCCATTTGTATCTTTGGGGTAAATACCCAGTAGTGCAATTGCTGGGTCATAGGGTAGTTCTATTTTTAACTGTTTTCCAGAGTGGCTGCACCAGCTTGCATTCCCACCAACAGTGTAGTAAGGTGGAACTATTGTTCTTTGGAGACCCAGAATTGGCATAGTAGCCTAAGATGGATGGCCAAGAGGTCCTCTAAGAGGTAGGAGCATCTCCATGGGGTCCAGTTGGCTTGATCCAGAGAGAAAACAGTTTCCATGGATAACAACTGTGTAGCCAGGACCAGTCTAACTTGGATGCAAGCTGTTGCCACAGTGAGGACCAATTGCCACCACTACTCTCCCTTCCTTCTCTGCCTGCTTCTACTCCTGCTCAGCTGCTTGGCTGGTAGCAAGCTGGCAGGGTTGGTATGTAAGCCAACTGACCAGCTGCAGCTGCCCAAGTGTGATACACACCATCTCCATTCCCTTTTTGTACCACTGATCTCCTGAGAACAGAAGTAAAGCCAGAGCCTTTCTTCAGATGAAGGCTGCTCACTTTTCTACTAATACTAGTTTAGAGTCCAGGCTTCCCCATTCCCTTCTTTGGCTTCCTCGACCTCTGGATTCTAAGAGTCCTCATCAATGTTAATTGGCCAATGGATTGGACCTTGGCAGTGCCCAGAGGTCAGACCAGGGGGTGTCTCTGGGCAGCGTAAACACAATGTGAGGTCTGAGCACTAACCTTCCATTTGTTAAGACTTCCTTCCTACTCCAGGCCCAAGACCCTCATTGGGACCAAGAGAAAGAAATCCTGAGGGACTAAACAAGAGTGTGCACCCAAAATTAGAAAGATTCAAGACAGAAGGAGTACAAACAATGCCCCGGGGGGAGGCAAAAAAATTGCTTTGCCATCTAAATAAAACCCCTTATAACGTTTATTCCATTTGGGAGTGAGGAGATGATCCCGACAGTGACCTCTGAGCACAAATGAGTTAGTGGTGCCCGGTATCAGAAAACCAGGAAACTATGTCTTTAAAAACTTGTTTCATTTTGAAGGGGGGCGGAGCAAGATGGCGGAGGAGTAGGAGACCTGGATTTCGTCTCCTCTCAGGAATTCAGCTGGATAGGGATCAAACCATTCTGAACACCTACAAACTCAACAGGAGATCGAAGAAAAGAATAGCAACAACTCTCTGAACAGAAAAGCGACCACTTTCTGGAAGGTAGGACGTGCGGAGAAGTGAATCCGAGGCGATATTCGGGAGGATAGACGGCGGGGGAGGGGCCTCCGTCGGCCGCTTCTGGCAAGTGATAGAGCCGCGGAGCACAAAATCGGAACTTTTAGAAGTCTGCTCCGCTGAGGGACGTCACTCTGGTGGCGAAGTGGGGGGTGGAACCCTCGCGGGACAGTGTGGTCTCAGGACCCTCGGGGTCACAGAAAGACCGGGGCTGCCTGAGTGCGGCAGAGCTCCCAGGTATCGGAGCAGGGAAGCCGGCTGCAGAGACGGAGCCCAGGCGCGGGCTCTCAGCTCGGGGTTGTCATAAACCGTGATCAGCGGTACAGTCGGGCCACTGCTCCTCCAGCAGGGACCCAACAAGCGGCAGATCCGGGGAGACTCACCTTCTTCCCCCGGGAGGAGAGGTGCGGGAGCGCACCGCGGGGATCTGCCGGGTTTGGAGA
This sequence comes from Phoca vitulina, assembly GCF_004348235.1. Classification (NCBI taxonomy): domain Eukaryota; kingdom Metazoa; phylum Chordata; class Mammalia; order Carnivora; family Phocidae; genus Phoca; species Phoca vitulina. Next base: position 32,668,485 of record NW_022589725.1, on the reverse strand, counting down.
CTCCACCCGGGGTCGGGTGCCAGATAGAAAGGCGCGGTCACAGGCCGGGTGAGCGCGGAGTGTGGCCGGAGACCGGGGAGACGGGAGTGACTGACTGCTTTTCTCTGGGGGCTCGCTGAGGAGCGGGACCCCGAGTTCTTGGCTCCGCCGGGGCGGAGACTAGGAGGCCGCCATTTTCACTCTCCGCCTCCAAAGCTGTACAGAAAGCTTGCAGGGAACAAAAGCTCCGGAGAGCAAACCCGAGCAGATTACTTAGCCCGGACCGGCAAGGGCGGGGCAATTTTGCCTCCGGCAAAGACATTTGGGAACCACGGCAACAGGCCCCTCCCCCAGAAGATAAGCGAGAACAGCCAGCCAAGACCAGGTTTACCGATCAATGAGAACGGCAGAACTCCAGCGCTAGGGGAATACTGCACATAGAATTCATGGCTTTTTTACCATGATTCTTTACTCTTTCAAAGTTAATTATTTTTTTTAACTGTCTTTTTTTCTTTTTTCCTTTTTTCTTTTTTTTTTGAATTTTTCTTTTTCCCTTTTTCAACCAACATCTTATCAATCCCTTTTTTAAAAAAAAAACATTTTTATTTTTCATTTTTAAAGTCATATTCTATCCCTTCATAGTAGTTACCCGTATTTTTGGCATATATATATAAGTTGTTCTCTCTTTAAAATCTTGAGATAGTTTCTTCTAACAGATCAAAATATACTCTAAATCTCTAGTGTATGGTTTTTTTCTACTCCCCTGCCTGATCACATTCTCTCCCTTTTTTCTTTCTTCTTTTTTTTTTTAATCCTCTTCTTTCTTTTTTCAAACAACTTATCAAATCCTTTTTTAAAATTTTTTATAATTTCCATCTTTACAGTCATATTCCATCCGTTCATCATATCAACCCTTATTTTTGTACATATATAAGTTTTTCTTTCTTTAAAATTTTGGGAGGGACTTTCTTTTAACAGACCAAAATACACCCAAAATCTAGTGTGTGGCACTGATCTATAATCCAGCCTGATCATATTTGATCACATTCTGTTTTTGTTTTGTTTTGTTCTGCTTTTGTTTGTTTTTATCTTTATCTTTTTCTTTTTTCTTTTTTTCTTTCCTTTTCTTTTTTCTCTCTTTCCCTTTCTTTTCCCACTGCTTCAGGTCTTTTCTGATTTCTTTAGAGTATATTTTCTGGGGACGTTGTTACCCTGCTAGCATTTTGTTCTCTCATTAATCTATTCTCCTCTGCACAAAATGACAAGACGGAAAAAATCACCTCAACAAAAAGAACAAGAGGTAGTACCGACTGCCAGGGACCTACTCAATATGGACATTAGTACGATGTCAGATCTAGAGTTCAGAATCATCACTTTAAAGATACTAGCTGGGCTTGAAAAAAAACATGGAAGTTATTAGAGAAACCCTTTCTGGAGAAGTAAAAGAACTAAAATCTAACCAAGTAGAAATCAAAAAGGCTATCAATGAGGTGCAATCAAATATGGGGGCGCTAACTGCTAGGATAAATGAGGCAGAAGAAAGAATCAGTGAGATAGAAGACCAAATGATGGAAAATAAAGAAGCTGAGAAAAAGAGAGATAAACAACTACTGGATCACGAGGGCAGAATTCGAGAGATAAATGATACCATAAGACGAAACAACATTAGAATAATTGGGATCCCAGAAGAAGAAGAAAGAGAGAGAGGTGCAGAAGGTATAATGGAGCAAATTATAGCAGAGAACTTCCCTAATTTGGGGAAGGAAACAGGCATCAAAATCCAGGAAGCACAGAGAACCCCTCTCAAAATCAATAAAAATAGGTCAACACCCCGACATCTAACAGTAAAACTTACGAGTCTCAGAGACAAAGAGAAAATCCTGAAAGCACCTCGGGACAAGAGGTCTGTAACCTACGATGGTAGAAACATTAGATTGGCAACAGACTTATCCACAGAGACCTGGCAGGCCAGAAAGGACTGGCAGGACATATTCAGAGCACTAAATGAGAAAAATATGCAGCCAAGAATACTATATCCAGCTAGGCTGTCATTGAAAATTGAAGGAGAGATAAAAAGCTTCCAGGACAAACAAAAACTAAAGGAATTTGCAAACACGAAACCAGCCCTACAACAAATATTGAAAGGGGTCCTCTAAGCAAAGAGAGAGCCTAAAAGCAACATAGACCAGAAAGGAACACAAACAATATACAGTAACAGTCACTTTACAGGCAATACAATGGCACTGAATTCCTATCTTTCAATAGTTACCCGGAATGTAAATGGGCTAAATGCCCCAATCAAAAGACACAGGCTATCAGATTGGATTAAAAAACAAGACCCATCGATATGCTGTCTGCAAGAGACTCATTTTAGACCCAAAGACACCCCCAGATTGAAAGTGAGGGGGTGGAAAACCATTTACCATGCTAATGGACACCAAAAGAAAGCTGCGGTGGCAATCCTTATATCAGACAAATTAGATTTTAAACCAAAGACTGTAATAAGAGATGAGGAAGGACACTATATCCTACTTAAAGGGTCTATCCAACAAGAAGATCTAACAATTGTAAATATCTATGCCCCTAACATGGGAGCAGCCAATTATATAAGGCAATTAATAACAAAAGCAAAGAAACACATCGACAACAATACAATAATAGTGGGGGACTTTAACACCCCCCCTCACTGAAATGGACAGATCGTCTAAGCAAAAGATCAACAAGGAAATAAAGACTTTAAATGACACACTGGACCAAATGGACTTCACAGACATATTCAGAACATTCCATCCCAAAGCAACGGAATACACATTCTTCTCTAGTGCCCATGGAACATTCTCCAGAATCGATCACATCCTAGGTCATAAATCAGGTCTCAACCGGTACCAGAAGATTGGGATCATCCCCTGCCTATTTTCAGACCACAATGCTTTGAAACTAGAACTCAATCACAAGAGGAAAGTCGGAAAGAACTCAAATACATGGAGGCTAAAGAGCATCCTACTGAAGAATGAATGGGTCAACTAGGAAATTAAAGAATTAAAAAAATTCATGGAAACCAATGAAAATGAAAACACAACTATTCAAAATCTTTGGGATGCAGCAAAGGCATTCCTAAGAGGAAAGTATATAGCAATACAAGCCTTTCTCAAGAAACAAGAAAGGTCTCAAATACACAACCTAACCCTACACCTAAAGGAGCTGGAGAAAGAACAGCAAATAAAGCCTAAACCCAGCAGGAGAAGAGAAATAATAAAGATCAGAGCAGAAATCAATGAAATAGAAACCAAAAGAACAGTAGGACAGATCAACGAAACTAGGAGCTGGTTCTTTGAAAGAATTAACAAGATTGATAAGCCCCTGGCCAGACTTATCAAAAAGAAAAGAGAAATGACCCAAATCAATAAAATCATGAATGAAAGAGGAGAAATCACAACCAACACTAAAGAAATACAAACAATTATAAGAACATATTATGAGCAACTCTATGCCAGCAAATTAGATAACCTGGAAGTAATGGGTGCATTCCTAGAGATGTATCAACTACCAAAACTGAACCAGGAAGAAATAGAAAACCTGAACAGACCTATAACCACTAAGGAAATAGAAGCAGTCATCAAAAATCTCCCAAAACACAAAAGCCCAGGGCCAGATGGCTTCCCAGGGGAATTCTACCAAACATTTCAAGAAGAATTAATACCTATCCTTCTGAAACTGTTCCAAAAAATAGAAATGGAAGGAAAACTTCCAAACTCATTTTATGAGGCCAGCATTACCTTGATCCCCAAACCAGACAAAGACCCCATCAAAAAGGAGAATTACAGACCAATATCCCTGATGAACATGGATGCAAAAATTCTCACCAAAATACTAGCCAATAGGATCCAACAGTACATTAAAAGGATTATTCACCACGACCAAGTCGGATTTATCCCTGGGCTGCAAGGTTGGTTCAACATCCGCAAATCAATCAACGTGATACAATACATTAACAAAAGAAAGAACAAGAATCATATGATCCTCTCAATAGATGCAGAAAAAGCATTTGACAAAGTACAGCATCCTTTCTTGATCAAAACTCTTCAGAGTATAGGGATAGAGGGTACATACCTCAATATCATAAAAGCCATCTATGAAAAACCTACAGCGAATATCATTCTCAATGGGGAAAAACTGAGAGCTTTCCCCCTAAGGTCAGGAACGCGGCAGGGATGTCCACTATCACCACTGCTATTCAACATAGTATTGGAAGTCCTAGCCACAGCAATCAGACAACAAAAAGAAATCAAAGGCATCCAAATTGGCAAAGAAGAAGTCAAACTCTCACTCTTTGCAGATGATATGATACTTTATGTGGAAAATCCCAAAGACTCCACCCCAAAACTGCTAGAACTCATACAGGAATTCAGTAAAATGGCAGGATATAAAATCAATGCACAGAAGTCAGTGGCATTCCTATACACCAACAACAAGACAGAAGAAAGAGAAATTAAGGAGTCGATCCCATTTACAATTGCACCCAAAACCATAAGATACCTAGGAATAAATCTAACCAAAGAGGCAAAGGATCTGTACTCAGAAAACTATAAAATACTCATGAAAGAAATTGAGGAAGACACAAAGGAATGGAAAAACGTTCCATGCTCATGGATTGGAAGAACAAATATTGTGAAGATGTCAATCCTACCTAGAGCAATCTACACATTCAATGCAATCCCCATCAAAATACCATCAACTTTCTTCAAAGAAATGGAACAAATAATCCTAAAATTTGTATGGAACCAGAAAAGACCCCGCATAGCCAGAGGAATGTTGAAAAGGAAAAGCAAAGCTGGTGGCATCACAATTCCGGACTTCAAGCTCTATTACAAAGCTGTCATCATCAAGACAGTATGGTACTGGCACAAAAACAGACACATAGATCAATGGAACAGAATAGAGAGCCCAGAAATGGACCCTCAACTCTATGGTCAACTAATCTTTGACAAAGCAGGAAAGAATGTCCAATGGAAAAAAGACAGTCTCTTCAACAAATGGTGTTGGGAAAATTGGACAGCCACATGCAGAAGAATGAAACTGGACCATTTCCTTACACCACACACAAAAATAGACTCCAAATGGTTGAAAGACCTAAATGTGAGACAGGAGTCCATCAAAATCCTAAAGGAGAACACAGGCAGCAACCTCTTCGACCTTAGCTGCAGCAACTTCTTCCTAGAAACATCGCCAAAGGCAAGGGAAGCAAGG